>NC_056735.1:1178822829-1178832829 GCF_019279795.1 Protopterus annectens | reverse complement strand
CAGTGAGGTCATAAGACAGATACATGACTGCTAATGCCAGAGTCCCATACCCCACCACATCTGTGTTCCCATACAACTGCAGTAACAGAATATGTTTGCAAGGATATATCAGCAAACCACACCTTTCCAGGGCTGTGACATGCAACCTGGCCATATATTTTACCCACAAAATTCAGGGGTCAATGTATGTGTCAATACAGTTGATAGTGTGTGGACTGATACAGACTCTCCACACACATCTACATAACACATGTACATAATGTATACACACAGCAACAGCTAAGATGACATCCCTGTTATAAACACACACACACACACACACACACATATATATAGATATATATATATATATATATATATATATATATATATATATATATATACACATACACACGTATACACACACACACATATGTACATGTATATATTTATGTATTATTTGTTTTATTTTACATTTGTTGACCGGGCTAGTCTAGCTGGATATATGTCCATTTTCAGTAGAGGCCTGGGGAGATAAGCTCCAAGATATAAACAAGAAAAGAACAAATAACAAAATGACAACCACAGTGATATATACAATGCATATTACAGGTTAACACAGAAATTTTCAGTGAGGGCAAAAATCATAAACAGTGCAAAATGCAGGTACAATATAACAGAGTTAAAATGCATAATAAATAAATAAGATAAAGAAGACAGGGTATTGTACAGTACTATAAATAAAGAGAGTTCACTCAAAATAAGTAACCACAGAGGTTGGAAATAATGAATTCAGAGGGAGATGGTATTTATAGTTAATAAGGACGGTCTAGCAGTTCATGAGAAGTATGGGGTAGGCAGAGCCAAGTTTGAAGAGATAGATGTTTAGTACAAGGGCATAACCAGTGTATTCTGAGGAAAAGTTTTAGTCTGTTTTTGAAGAGTGATAAAGAGGCAAGTGAGGAAAGGTCACTGGGGAGAAGATTCCAGTATTTCCAACAGCGTTGGAGAAGAGAGAATCGCCAGCCCTGTTGTTAGGTTTAGAGGTATGTACAAGAAGTTTGTGAAAAGAACGTAAGGACTTAAGATTTTTATAGGGGGTGATAAGGGTAGATAGTATAGGAGTACAGGAAGGTTTATAAAGAGTCTTATGGGCAATGGTTAGTTGGTGGAATTTAATCAGGTTTTGTAGTTCTAGCCATCTTAGCTGCTTTATGTTAATGCAATGGTGGGTTCTAAATGGGTTGCCTGTAGTGAATCTGGCAATGTTATTGTAGGACATTTCCAGTTTGCTAAGGTTATTTTTAGATAGGTTAGTAAAAATGGGTGAGGCATAGAGGAGTGTAGAGATTAGATGAATGTGAGCTACAGTTGTTTTGGCTGTAGGTGAAAGGAAGGGTTTAATCCTATTGAGAGAGCCAAGTTTTTTGTTGACAGTTTTTATAGTATTGTTGATATGGGTGTCAAAGTTCAGATTGTTGTCAATGGTGATGCCAGGTAGTTTGGTGGTTGGGTCTGGTGATATAATGGTACCATTGGTGGATGTAACTGAAAAATCAAAAGGAGAGGACTTGTGAGTAGGATTGAAGAGGAGGAGTTTAGTTTTACTGGGGTTCAAGAGAAGGTAACTCTGTGAGAACCACTGTTCAACTGTGTTAAATACCTCCTGGGTAAGAGAGTGAAGTTCAGAGGTGGATGTGGCTGAGCATATCAGTGTGGAGTCATCAGCATATTGTATGCATGTGGCCTGGGGGATGGCTAGATGAAGGTCATTAATAAATATGGAGAAGAGAAGAGGTCTTAGGATGGAGCCTTGAGGGACACCAAGGGTAATGGGCAGGAGGGTGGATTGATTATTGTGCCATAGTACAGCCTGTTGTCTTTTATCTAGGTAGGACTGGAACCATTTTATAGAAAGTGCATCTAATGAAAGGGATTTGAGTATTTTTGTGAGAATCTGGTGATTTACCATGTCAAATGCTTTAGACAGGTCAATAAATAGTGCAGAGGAAAGGTTATTAATGTTGCGTTTTTTGTTAATGCAATCAGTAAAGGAAAGGAGGGCAGTGGTAGTGCTGTAAAACCATGTTGACAACTGGAAAGTAAGTTATTTTGGATTAAGTGGTCGAGTAATTGCCTATGGATGCATTTCATGATCTTTGCCAAAGGAGAAAGGAGGGCAATGGGGCGGTAGTTTGAGAGTTCAGTGGAGTGTCCACCTTTATGGAGGGGGATAATATGGGAGATTTTCCATATGCTGGGGATGTGACCTTCGCTAATAGTTCTGTTGATCAGAATGGAAATGGGATAGGCGATAGCTTTGGCTGATAGTTGTAGATATTCAGCAGGTAGTTGGTCTGCTGAGGGAGAGTATGGTTTTAATTTTTGTATAAAGGTTAGGATGTATGGGGCAGCCACGGTGGTGCAGTGGTTAGCATTGCCGCCTCACAGCAAGAGGTTCTCCGGTTCGATCCTCGGCTGGGGTGCCTTCTGTGCGGAGTCTGCATGTCCTCCCTGTGGTTGCGTGGGTTTCCTCCGGGTGCTCCGGTTTCCGCCCACATCCCAAAGACATGCTGCAGGTGGATTGGACACTCTAAATTGGCCCTAGGTGTGCGTGTGAGTGTGCCTTCTGTGGAAGGTTGGGCGCCGGGCTGGCAACTCGACACCATAAAACTCCACTGCCATTCAATGTGCGGACAGGTGATCCGCTGTGGCGACCCCTAACCGGGATAAAGCCGAAAGAAGAAGAAGATAAAGGTTAGGATGTATGTTGTTGGGACTGGTTGAAAATGAAAAGGAGGGGGTGGGGATGAGTTATAGAAAGGTAAAGTAAAACTATTAGAAGATAGCTGACTAGCTAGTGTTTGGATAGTATTAGTAAAAAAGGTATTAAAGGTATTGGCTGTATGCATGGTATCTTTGTGGTCTATATTTTGAGGGTATGGTGTAGATGATTGACCTGGATGGAGTAATTGGTTAATGCTAGCCCAGAATTTTTGTGGGTTGTTATGGTTAGCTTGTTGAAATTGTAGGTAGTAGTTTCTTTTAACAGAGAGTATAGCTTTCTTAGTGTAATTTCTTAACTGTCTAAAGGTTTGTTGGTCTACAGGATTTTTAGTCATTTTCCATTTGGACCCCAATGTTTATTTCTGAGTTGGAGTTTGTGTTTGGTTTCTTTTGAGAGCCATGGGGCAGAATTGGTTTTGATTCTAATTAGTCTGGTTGGATCATGGTGGTTAAGAATGGCAAGGAAGTTAGGGTTAAAGTATTTAACAGCTTCTTCTAAAGGGAGGTGTTTTAAGGGAGACCAATTGCATGCTCTTAGTTCCTTTTAGAATAGTTCAGGGTTAAAGTTCTTTTTGGATCTGATATTTCTGATAGAGGTTGGAATGGGAGCACTGGCATTATGCCTGATTATGTAGGTCAGTGAGTGGTCACTTATATCATCAGGGAGGGTATATACATACACACACACACATATATATATATGTCTACATATAGACGCCACTACCTTCTTGGCGCCATTTCTTCTGATTCTCCTAGCTTGGATTCGCCTCCTCGCTCTTTCCCCACCTGGCTGTTAACATGGTAGTGCTGCTTGTTTCACCCCTGGGTATGGTTTTATGTTTTTTTTGTTAAACGAACTTAAAAAGTGTTTTACCCTTGCACCACTCAGCATTTGACTGCATTGAGGTTTTTAATCTGCTTACAAGTGTTTTTGTTGGGCAAACGATCAGAGTCCTAACTTGATATCTGCCTGCTCTGTTGCCTGTTAGATAGCGTTTATCCGCATATGTTATAGCGTTCATAACAAACGCTTACCCTGCTATCTTTGAGGTTAGGATTTGTTTAAAAAAAAAAAAAGAGACTGATTATGCTGTCAAAATCTTAAGAAATGTTTATTCTATCTGTGTTAGTTGAAATGAACGTCCTGTTTGTCTATGTTATAGCATCTTACTTAACGCACATCCCAGCGGGTATTAAGCCGATATGATTCTAAAACATGCTTGATTGTCTTACTAAATGCATACCCGGCTGATTTTTAAACTGATAAGTTGTTAAAAGTGTTGAACTTGTTTGTGTAAACTGTTAAGAAGGTGTTTGCCTTAACTGTGAAATAGTGCCTTACTAAATGCATACCCGGCTGCTATTAAGGCTATGATCATAGGTAACCTCCATCTATTTCGCTGGTTTTAGTGTCGCCCTCACTACCCTGCTACACTAATTACTTGTGTAGAATCGGAACACCAGCACAGGTCCTTTCCTCTGTTTGGCCCAATAGTTCCTAAATTTTAATGTGCAGCGGCATAACTATATAGTTTACCTGTAACTGCATTTTAACCGCTCAGCGGTTGGTGTTTCAGCTCTGCTGAAGCAAACGGGTGAAGCATTCTCACCCCCCCCCATGCACTCGCGCATTACAACTGCTTTGGGAGCCCGCCCATTCCTCGGCACTTTGCAGCGACCAAAATCCATGTCACATTAGTGCCATAAAAGGGAATGTAAAAGGCATAAACTAGATAGTTTACCTGTAATTGCATTTGAACCACTCAGCAGTTGGTGTTTCAGCTCTGCTGAAGCAAACGGGTGAAGCGTCTTCACCCCCCCCCTTTACCATATCTTTACATAATAAACTGTTTTTGAGAGCTCGCCCACTCCTCGGCACTTCGTAGCGACCATAATCCATGTCACACTAGTGCCTTTCCCTAGAAACATTATTATTTTAGGCGCTGTATTGCAGCTGCTCTAGAACTATTTTTTTATTTACTTCCTTTATCCTACCCAAAACGCCTTTTTAACTGAGTAGATGCTACTAGACTAAGCCCTTTTTGTAGCATACTCTCCCTCCCTTCTACCCTACCCCCTTCCATTCTGTAGCACAATAATCTTTTTTTTTTTCGCTACTTCTATTATTCATAGTCCTGCCATTGTTTGGTATAAATTGGGGTTATACATCTCCCTCCCCAGCCTATAGCACTGACTCTGACAAATTGCTAAGGCTTTGTTTATTTTTGTTTTTTGCCTTCTGACCTTGCTCTGCAAATAGCCTAGATATTCCTTAACACTTTGTGTAAAGGTATAATGCTTATTTAATCCTGTTCCAAGGCTATACAATCTGCCTGTACTAGTTGTTATATCACTGTACTTATCTGCTCCTCACAATGTATTTAAAAAAAAAATAAAGTGTATAATTGCATTTGTTTCTAGATTGTTTACTAGTGGTTGTGTCACTGTCTAAACCTTGTCAGTACTGCTCTCTCTCCTCCGTCTTGCTCCTTGCTCTCCTTCTTTTGCTGCTCTCAATTACTTTTTACTGTCTCCTTAACTCTCCCTCTCTTATACCCTTCTTCTAGACATACTCCTCTGTTCCTTTACCCTTTCCTGTCTATATGTTCTCCACCTCCTTTTACTAATTAGCTTAAACTTTCCTCCTTTCTCCTCCCTTCTCCCTATACTTACTTTTTGTCTGTTTCTTCCTTCTCTTTTACAGCTCACCTATCCTGAGGGTCCAGCAGTACCTCCCAAATTACACGGACTCCTCGCTCAAAGCCAAGTTTGACCCACCTGGATTTTTATCCTGCTAACCAGTTCGGGCTTATCCATAAGGAACCCACAGTGTGGAATCCCTCACCTTTAGCTCTCAATAAATGTATGTAACTTTAAAAACATAAAACAAAGCTACTTTATCATAACATCCTTATCTGTTAGCCTGTCCCCCAGTGTGTGTCTCAACAGTTTACCGCATACCTCAAAGATCCCACTCTAACTCACCACGTCTAATCTCCCATTCCATTCCTCTATCCCTCTGAAGACACCCTGGTACTCACTGTTACCTCTACATTTTCCTACCTCTGTCTCTAGCTCCATTCTATCTCCCCTTAGTCTCTCTGCCTGCCTATTTTCCTCCTCTCACCACTAGGTGGCAGCACCTTCTCACTTGTTGCTTACTCCTACCCTACTCTTATAATAACTTTTGCTGTCCTCCTGTCTTTTTTTGAGCTTTCTTCTAACACCTACCTTGTTCTCCCTCTTATTTACTACAGCCTACTATCCCATAACTTTTTTCTCCTCTCCCCTCCCCCACTACCCTATTCTCCTCTCCCCCAGAATTACTCTGTTTCCTCTACCACTTCTACCAAACTTTTAATGCACCTTCTCTTACTTACCTCAGCTCCTTCCTGCAGTGGCTGATACTTTTTCCAGCAGGGCTCTTCTGCTCTGTTGCCCTACGGGCTCACTCTGCTCCCCTACCCTACCCCCAATTCCCACCAACCCCCAGCACATCTACTCTTATACCTAACAAACACCTCCTTCCAAACCTACTATCCAATCACAGTCCTCTTCCAATTACCCCTCCCCCTCATTCTTTCTTCAATCCACTGTCCATTCTCAGCCCTCCTACTACTACCCCTCCCCCTTATTCACCCATCAGAGGATACTCCGCCTCTCTCTCCCCTCTCAATACTACTCCTCCCACTACAATTTCCTATACCTCTATAAACTCAGTCTTCCATTGTCCTTGCCTACAATATCTAACTCTCTCCAGTCACTTCTAGACCTTCCTTTCTTAACTAGCACACCACTTTATTCTTCTATTCACTGTACACTACCCTACCTATCCCAACATACTCTATCAACTCCCCTTAACTTTCCAACCCCACAGCTCCATTCTCATCTTACTAATACCTTTGTATCTTGCTACTTCTTACTCCCATAAAGCCCCTCCATTCCTCCCCCCTACTCAAACTATCCCTAACCCCCAGCTACAACCTCTCCAACACTCTCACTTTCACTCCATATCCTCCTCCCTTATTCCACTCAACCTATTGCATCTTTTTCATCCCAAACTATTCGCTGCCCCAACTAAAACTCTCTCTCTTAATCTTCTAAACCCTAACAAATACCCGCTATATAAACCTTACAGACCAAAACTTATCACCTACAATGTCCTAGCCTTATCTGGAGACATTCATCCTAACCCTGGCCCTTGCCTCAGCACAAACCATTCCATCCCTCCACCCTCTTCCCCACCTGCAACAAATAACACATCCCAGCCTTTTTCTTCTCCTCCCACTTCTCCTCTTAACACTCTGAAGATTTTCACTATCACTGCCCAGAGCCTAAACAATAAAGGTCACCATGTACAAGCCTGGATTAATCACAATCAACCCAACATCCTAGCCATCTCTAAAACGTGGCTAAAACCCCATATTACTGACTCCGAAATCTTGCCTCCTGGTTACAACTTCCTCAGAAGTGACCATTTAAACAAAAAAGGTGGAGGCTCAGCTCTAATTTACTCCAATCTTCTCTCTCTAATTCCTCTTCAAATCCCTACCCCTCAATTCAAAAATTCCGAAATCACAGCAAGCCTCCTCTGATTAAATAAACATAAAAATATCTGCTTCATTTCCTTATACATCTCCCCAGGCAACAATATCTCCACCCTTGAAGATATTCTATACTGGGCCTCAACTGAAATAAAATATGAAACCTACATTCTAGGCGATGTCAATATCGACTGGAATAAAATCAACACACCATCCCCCTCACTTTCCATTAACCTTCTCAACTTCACCCAAGTAATCTCTTCAATAACTCGCCCTAACAAAAATCAACCCCCAGGGTCCATCTTAGATTGGATTCTAGTCTCCCACCCAAACAAAATCACTCTCTGTGGCACTATCCCTGACACCTTCAGTGACAATCTCCCTGCCTTCATCCATTGATCAAGTAGCTCCATCCAACACCAACATCTCTACATTCAAACTCGTAACCTCAACAACTTCAACCCCTCAATTTTTTCTAACATCTTTAAACAAATTAACTGGCAACCTCTAAATAGCCTCCCTCTTGACAATGCTGTTGAGCACTTCAACTCTATCTTCCTAGATACTCTTAACTCACTAGCCCCACTAAGAAATAAACAAATCAAAACTAATTCTTGCATCACAGAGACAAATCCTGGAAGCTCTATCAAAAAAATAAACTGTCTTCTACCTTACTCCTATATACCCAACTCCGCAATCAAGTAAAAAAACTTATTACCAAGGACAAAAAAACTACTATAATAAACTTCAGTCTAATAACAATAACAACCCAAAACAGTTCTGGAAATCGGTCAGCTCCCTACTTCATCCTGGATCTCAAAACAATCCTTGCCCTGACCCTAATCTATCTGACAGTGAACTGTGCTCCCAGTTCAACACCTTCTTTACTGAATCCATAGCTAAGCTAACCAAAACATTCCCTAATAATGACCCACCTAACTCCCTCTTCACATCACCCAGCAACCCAAACAACAATCCCTTCAATTTCCATCTCAAACCTGTTTCCACAACTTCTATAAAAAAGCTTCTATCCAAGCTAAAGCCATGCTGTAATGCCCCTGACAACATTTCCTCTTGCTTCCTCAGACATGCAGCTGAAGGAATCGCTCTCCCAATTAGTATTCTGATTAATAGATCCATAAATGAGTCATATGTTCCAAAACTCTGGTGTTCAGCTTACATTCTACCTCTTCACAAAGGAGGCAAAAACACTGCTATTTCTAACTTTCGCCCTATCGCCCTACTCTCTCCTATATCTAAAATTCTAGAACAATGTGTCCACCATCAACTTTTACCTTATGTAATTCAGAATCACCTCCTAACACCCACCCAGCATGGCTTCTGTCCTGGCCACAGTACTATAACTGCCCTACTTCCTTCCTAGAAACTGTCAGTCAAGCACGAGACTCTGGACTCATTGTATCCACAGTTCTGCTAGATCTTTCAAAAGCCTTTGACACCATCTCTCACACACAACTTCTTCATCATCTGGCTAATCTCAATCTCTCTCCAAATACTCTATCCTGGTTCTCCAGTTATCTATCTGGTAGATCTCAAGCAGTCAAATGAAAGAACTCTTTCTCTTCCTTCCTGCCTACACCCACTGGCGTTCCTCAAGGGTATATCCTTAGACCCATGCTTTTCAACATCTTTATAAATAACATTCACACCTTCATCCCTGACACCACAGTCATCCAATATGCTGATGGCTCTACCTTAATCTGTTCTGCCCAAACTTTCCTGAACTACTGACCAAAACCCAATTAGCCTTTACCACTACAGAGAACTGGATGCACCAAAATCACCTTTCTCTCAATTCTAATAATCTAAAACACTAATATTTCTCCCCTCCAAGATTTCCTCTTTGGACAAAAACACTTTCAATGTCCTAAGTCAAACTAACACTGCCATTGAAGTAGTTCCCTCTGCAAAACTCCTTGGCATTACCATAGATGAATATCTCAAATGTGATCATCACATTCAACAAAACATAAAGAAAACCCACCAAAAGTTAGGTATGCTATATAGGAACAATCATTTTCTTTCCAACTCCACTAGGCATACCTTGGCAATCACCTACCTCCTCCCTTCCCTTCTATATGGTGCCCCCCTTCTAACCAATTTATCTGTCACCAGCACCTCTAAGCTTGGAGCTTGCTATAATAAGATCTCTAAATTTGCAACTATATCCAAAACATCATCTCACCACTGCCTCAGCCTACACTCTCTGAACTTGTTAGAACTCCCTAACCACCTAGACTATCTACAACTAACCACCGCTCACAAACTAATATTCTCCCCAGACAAATGCCCAGCATTAAAGGACATCCTTCCTCCATACATCCCTAACAGATCACTGAGATGTTAGCACCAAAACCTAATCTCCATTCCCAAACCCAAGCGACCCGCTGGCCAGCTTTTACTATCCTTCTCTCTAGGTAAAAAATGGAACTCTCTGCCTCCTTCACTTAGGACTATGCCCAACACCGAATCCTTCAAGAGCCAACTTTTTCTCCACCTATCTTGCAAATGGAAATGCTCCTGCTTTCACCCCACATAACTTCTAGGGTCTCCCCACTAAGCTCCCCTTACCCCCACTCCACTATACTCTCATTCTTATTCTTATGACCCAAAAGATCTAGAACCAGCAGACTTTAACTGACTCCTAACATGTAAATATTGTTTCATAA